>NC_030819.1:87222834-87252455 GCF_001704415.2 Capra hircus
GTGTGTTGATTTTATATCCTGCAACTTTACTATATTCATTGATTAGCTCTAGTAATTTCTGGTGGAGTCTTTAGGGTTTTCCATGTAGAGGATCATGTCATCTGCAACAGTGAGAGTTTTACTTCTTGTTTTCCAATTTGGATTCCTTTTATTTCTTTTTCTGCTCTGATGCTGTGGCCAAAACTTCCAGAACTATGTTGAATAGTAGCGGTGAAAAGTGGACACCCTTGCTTGTTCCTGACTTTAGCGGAAATGCTTTCAATTTTTCACCATTGAGGATAATGTTTGCTGTGGGTTTGTCATAGATAGCTTTTATTATGTTGAGGTATGTTCCTTCTATTCTTGCTTTCTGGAGAGTTTTTATCATAAATGGATGTCGAATTTTGTCAAAGGCCTTCTCTGCATCTATTGAGATAATCATATGGTTTTTATTTTTCAATTTGTTAATGTCGTGAATTACATTGATTGATTTGCGGATATTGAAGAATCCTTGCATCCCTGGGATAAAGCCCACTTGGTCATGGTGTATGATGTTTTTAATGTGTTGTTGGATTCTGATTGCTAGAATTTTGTTGAGGATTTTTGCATCTATGTTCATCAGTGATATTGGCCTGTAGTTTTCTTTTTTTGTGACATCTTTGTCAGGTTTTTGGTATTAGGGTGATGGTGGCCTCATAGAATGAGTTTGGAAGTTTACCTTCCTCTGAAATTTTCTGGAAGAGTTTGAGGAGGATAGGTGTTAGCTCCTCTCGAAATTTTTGGTAGAATTCAGCTGTGAAGCCGTCTGGACCTGGGCTTTTGTTTGCTGGAAGATTTCTGATTACAGTTTCAATTTCCGTGCTTGTGATGGTCATTTTTACAATTAGAGAGTAAAGAAAAGTATTCACCAATTGATCTGATGACTCTTTCTTCCCCAGAATCTTTAATTTGCTCTATTTATTTCTTCCCAGTCACAGTGCAAAAGTTTCATTCATTATATTCAATAAGGTTTTATTCATCTTTGCCTCACAAATAATATTTCTACTTGTGAAGGCTGCTGTAAGCATTATCTGTTAATGCATATCTGTTAGGCAACTTAAAATTGGAATTCAGAGCCTGGAAGCAGGGGGTCCTTTATGGATAGCCTGGGATTTGATATTAGTTTTCCTTAGGATTCAACAAACTTTGAATTTGTGACCTTGATTTAGTATCTAAGTATTAAATATTATATAAATATTTACTGAGCTTCCACAAAGTGCCAAGCCTTCAGGATGCTGGATAAATTCCTTTTTTGGGGGGGAGGGTTAAGTTTTTACCTGATTTAATTTTTCTTTTTTATATTTACTGAAGAGTGAAAGAGGTGAGTGAAAAATTTGGCCTAAAGCTCAACATTCAGAAAACAAAGATCGTGGCATCTGGTCCTATCACTTCATGGGAAATAGATGGGGAAACAGCGGAAACAGTGTCAGACTTTATTTCTTGGGGGCTCCAAAATCACTGCAGATTGTGACTGCAGCCATGAAATTAAAAGATGCTTACTCCTTGGAAGAAAAGTTATGACCAAACCAGATAGCATATTGAAAAGCAGAGACATCATTTTGCCAACAAAGGTCCGTCTAGTCAAGGCTATTGTTTTTCCATTAGTCATGTGTGGATGTGAGAGTCGGACTGTGAGGAAAGATGAATGCCAAAGAATTGATGCTTTTGAACTGTGGTGTTGGAGAAGACTCTTGAGAGTCCCTTGGACTGCAAGGAGATTCAACCAGTCCATTCTAAAGGAGATCAGCCCTGGGATTTCTTTGGGAGGAATGATGCTAAAGCTGAAACTCCAATACTTTGGCCACCTCATGCGAAGAGTTGACTTATTGGAAAAGACTCTGATGCTGGGAGGGATTGGGGGCAGGACGAGAAGGGGATGACAGAGGAAGAGAAGGCTCGATGGCATCACTAACTCGATGAAGGTGAATCTGAGTGAACTCCTGGGTTTGGTGATGGACAGGGAGGCCTGGAGTGCTGCCATTCATAGGGTCGCAAAGAATCGGACACGACTGATTGACTGAACTGAACTGAGCTGAAGTACCAGCAATATTGCTACAGATATATTCATAGATCCACTTAACATGCAACATAATCAGGTAACAAAGGAAAAGAAAAGCACACACACACATACACACGACCATGAATGTTCTGTACAAATGTTGACTCGTGCATTGATTCAATACAGTTAACAGCTCACATTTTTCCTTGTATTGAGAAGACTATAGAGTGATGATACCTTGGTGTCCAACTTTATTCTAGATGATTCATAATGGCAATTGAGACTACAAGCCTTCCTATTATTATGCTAATCATAACAACATCTAATTTGAAAACAAATCATGAAGGAATTAGTAAATATAAATTATTGTTTTCTTTAAAATGTTCTTTCTCTTTGTAGACAAGTTAAGCCATATACCTTCAGCAGCTCTTCTGTAAAAGTGTCTTGGTGGTCCCAGGCCTGCATTTAATGTCAGATCAACAATAGGCAATATTAATGTCATTCGAACTGAACATCTCCAGCTCAAAAATGTGGAACTAAAGATAATTAGTAGATTGAAAAACTACAAACTAAAGTTTCTAAAGATATTTAGAGCACTGAGCATTCTGCATAACAATCCATAATAGGACTAGTGGTCAGTATTCCATAAATATCTGGTACTTTATTTTTAGAACCTGATTCTTTGTTCAGTTGTGGATTTGGACAGACCAGATGTTAGTCCAATTTCTAGTTCTTTAGCACTGAAGTTGTAGGTGCAATAAAAAGAGAACAAGATAAAAGCAAAATTAAATTCCACAGCATTATAATTCCTCCTAGCATCCTGGTGCATCATCTTAAAAATGTCTGATATAAATGAACCCCATTTTAGAAGCCACCACTTTAGAATTGTTAGCTCAACTTTGTGGCATTTTAGATGATCTGGAGAGGTCCCAACATTTTCATTGTTATTACTATTTGGGTAAACTCAGGTCAGTATTCATTCTTTTCTTTGTTTCTAGAAGAGGCTGTTATAGAAATTTAAATCTAAGCACTTAAACATTAAAAAAACAAAACAAACAAACAAACAAAAAAAGTGCATGACTCCATCTCTACCTGAGTGACAAGAGAAACAAGAGTCCAGTTAGCAGAGGAAAAAAAGTAAGGAAAACATTCAGCAGAAAGGAAGTGGAACAGAATTTAGAGATGGGGAGCCAGCCTATGTCCCTGGTTCTGTTGTTCTTGAGGTTCAGATGTGTTCTGAGACTGTGTAATAAAATTCTGTGCCATGATACTGAATTTCCACTTCTGAGTTTAAGTTACTTTGATGACCTTTTAGTACATACGTCTAACCAAAGAGTTTGGGGGAGGAAATTGAACAGCTTCCAAAATTTAGAGCACTTGGAGAGTGTAACATGTCATTCATTCTAGGTCCTGATCTCGTGAAGAGGGGAAATTTAATATGGGCAGTAGTACCCTGCTGTGTGAAGCCCACTGTCAATAATTTTAGTTCTTCAGTTCTGTAAGTAAAGAATTAGTTTACACCTTCACAAATATAAGCTCTTTTAAATCCCTACTTCTAAAAGAGAAGATTCAGTCTTAATAAGATGCTTTCTGGAAGTAAAATAATCTGAACATAATTTTAATTATCATAATAGTTCTGACTGTTGTAAAATCTTAAGGAGTTCTCACTTCCCAAAGCACCAGTGGCCTTCCTTAGTCAAATGCACTGCTTGCCTCCTGCCCATCTGGCAGTGGCTATTTTGGGGACATGACACAACAGGGCTAATGACAAGGCTCAGGCAGCTTTTTCTTAATCATATTTATTTGATCAAATCTTGAAGGTTGAGTAAGATTTTTGTATAATCATTATTTTTTGAGTTACCATAAAATGTAAATAAGTTTTATAGTGCTAATGGTTTATATGGAACTTATCCCTAATGCCCCTGAAATTTTGTATTTTCTTTTTCTTTTTTTTTTTTTTCAATTTTGCTTTATTTTACTTTACAATACTGTATTGGTTTTGCCATACATCAATATAAATCCACCACGAGTGTACATGAGTTTCCAATCCTGAACCCCCTTGCCACCTCCTTCTCCATATTTTAAGTTGATTCTCAACCATTTGCATTTCCAGGCCAAAGATTTTCTTAACACTTCCCTTTGAAGAGAAGGAATGAGCGGGAAACTGTAGTGGTCACAGTGATCAGGCTTCAGTCGTTCCTGCTCTGCCTAGCTCTGCAGGTGGCCAGTCCATGTGGAGCATTTTGGCCAAAGGCAGCTTCCAGCATTCCCTATCCTCACCTGCCATCATCTGCACTGAGATCACACAGAGTGTGACGACCCTTCAAACCCTAGTGGACTCACAGCAGATGTCTTGTCTGGATGCCCCTTGTCCCCACAATTTTCCCTCGGTCAGCACTGGTCAAGGAACTTTAACCTTTTAGTGGAATGAGATCAGTCATTGAACAATTTTATTGGAGAATAAAAGAAAAAGTAAAATCAGGGCAAAACTGAAAGTGTTTTGAAAGAAAATAATTTATCTGCCTAAGCCATTTTCAACAGATTCTGTAAAGAGAGCTCAAATGTTTTTACTAACATGCTTTGCAAGAATTGAAGGAGGAGGTGAGAGGTATTTCTTCATGTTTTATGAGTCTTCCTCTTGGTTCAAAATCTTCTTCTAAATTGCCTGTGGCAGTGCTCTCAAAAAGTTTGTTATTACAAGATGATTTTGAATCAGGGAATCATATGTTTTGTTTCCTAATTTCTTCTCTGAGCCTTCAAATCATTCTGGAATTAAGATAATAGTATTAATACAGTTATTCTGAACTACTTTGGGACCAATTTTCTTTTTTTTTTTTTTTTTTTTTGTATTTTGTCTCAAAGATTCATTTTATTTATTAAGTTCTTATTAGATGACAGGTACTTTTCTAAATGCTGGGGATAAAGTAGTGAACAAAGATAACATTTTTATAATGCTGAATTTCTGAAAGATATTTGTTTTTCTGTGTCTTTCAGATTATATATTATATATATGAAGTTTTTCACAAAATTGCAAGTGACAAGTGTGATAAAGTGATTGTGTGGCTAAATTTGGTGGCAAAAATAAAATCCAAAAGAAGAGAAGGAACTAGCCTGATAAGACCTCACGTAAGAACATTCCAGGAAGAGGAAACAGCTAAGGCCAGGTACCAAAAGCAAAAATAAACTGGTTGTGTTTAAGGAATAGTAAGAGAGTGGAGCACAGTAGGAGAAATAGAAGCATGGAGTGAGATGAGCTGGACAGGAAGGCAGGGTCCAAGTTGCATAGGATGGACTAATCAGGTGAAGAAATTTAGATTTTGTTCTGGTGCAATGGTAATTCTTTAAAGAGTTCTTATTGGAATGATGATATAACTAGAATAAAGTTATTATATTTTAAAATCACTCTGCTCCTTTGTCAGGTGGGTTATAGGGAAGTAAGCCACTGAACATAGAAACCAGTTAGAAGGGTCTTTTAATGATTTACTCAAAATCTGTGGGGAAAAAAAAAAAAAAAAAGGTGTACACATGGGATGTGGATATGCCTTTGAGGCTGAATTGACAGGATTTATCAGTATATTTAGTCCAGTTCATTTCAGTTGCTCAGTCATGTCTGACTCGTTGCGACCTGTATGGACTGCAGCATTCTAAGCTTCTATATGGTTGCATATGTGTGTATGAGCAAATGCTGATGCACACACATGTGAGAGTATTCACACTTAGGAATGGACACAGTTAAAAGCTGTTCAGTCACTAAGTCATGTTTGACTCTGCAACCCCATTGACTGCTTCATGCCAGGCTCCTCTGTCCTCCACTATCTCTGAGTTTGCTCAAATTCATGTCCATTGAGTTGGTGATGTTATCTAACCATCTCATCCTCTACTACCCCCTTCTCCTTTTGCCTTCAATCATACTCAGCACCAGGGTATTTTCCAGTGAGTCGACTCTTTGCATTAGGTGGTCAAAGTATTGGAGCTTCAGCTTTAGCATCAGTCCTTCAAATGAATTCTCAGGACTGATTTACTTTAGGGTTGACTGGTTTAATCCCCTTGCAGTCCAAGGGACTCTCAAGAGTCTTCTCCAACACAAAAATTTGAAAGCATCAGTTCTTTGGCTCTCAGTCTTCTTTATGGTCCAACTGTCACATCCACACACGACTACTGGAAAAACCATAGCTTTGACTAGATGGACCATTGTCGGCAAAGTGATGTCCCTGCTTTTAATGTACTGCCTAAGTTTGTCACAGCTTTCCTTCCAAGGAGCAAGCGTCTTTTAATTTAATGGCTTCAGTCATATCCACAATGATTTTGGAGCCTAAGAAAATAAAATTTGTTACTGTTTTCACTTTTCTCCCTTCTGTTTGCCATGAAGTGATGGGACCAGATCCCATGATCTTAGTTTTTGAATGTTGAGTTTTAAGCCAATTTTTCACTTTCCTTTTTCACTTCCATCAAGAGGCTCATTAATTCCTCTTTACTTTCTGACATTAGAGTGGTATCATTTACATATCTGTGGTTGTTGATATTTCTCCCAGAAGTCTTGATTCCAGCTTTTGATTCATCCAGCCTGGCATTTCTCATAATGTACTCTGCATAAAAGTTAAATAAACGGTGACAATATGCAGCCTTGTCATACTCCTTTCCTAGTTTTGAACTGGTCTGTTGTCCCATGTCCAATTTTAACTGTTGCTCCTTGACCTGCATACAGGTTTCTCAGGAGACAGGTAAGGTGATCTGGTACTCTCATCTCTTTAAGAATTTTCTACAGTTTGTTGTGACCCACAAAGTCAAAGGTTTATTATAGTCAAGGAAGCAGAAGATGTTTTTTCTGGAATTGCTTTCTCTATGATCCAAGGAATGCTGGCAATTTGATTACTGGTTCCTCTACCTTTGCTAAACCCAGCTTGTACATCTGGAAGGTCTCAATTCACATACTGCTAAAACCTTACTTGAAGGATTTTCATCATAATCTTGTTAGCATGTGAAAAAAGAGAAGTTGTACAGTAGTTTGAACATTGTTTGGCATTGTCCTTCTTTGAGATTGGAATGAAAAGTAACCTTTACTATCCTGTGGCCACTGCTGAGTTTTCCAAATTTGCTGACATATTGAGTGCAGCACTTTAACGGCATCATCTTTTAGCATTTTAAAATAGTTCAGCTGAAATTTCATCACCTCTACTAGCTTTGTTCATAGTGATGCTTCCTAAAGCCCACTTGACTTCACACTTTAAGTTTTCTGGCTTTAGGTGAGTGACCACACCATCATGGTTATCCGGGTCATTAAGACCTTTATTTCTCAGTTCTTCTGTGTATTTTTGTCACTTCTTTTTACTGTTTTCTGTTTCTGTTGAGTCCTTTCCATTTTTCTGTCTTTTTCTCTGTCCATCCTTGCATGAAATGTTCCCTGGATAGCTCCAATTTTCTTGACACGTTCTCTAGTCTTACACATTATGTTGCTTTCCTCTATTTATTTTCATTGTTCACTTAAAAATGCCCTCGTGTCTCTCTTTGCTATTCTCTGGAACTCTGCATTCCATTGAATATATCTTTCCCTTTCTCCATTTATTTTTACTCATTTTCTTTCCTCAGCTATTTGTAAAGCCTCCTTAGACAACCATTTTGCCTTCTTACATTTCTTTTTCTTTGAGATGGTTTTGGTAACTGCCTCCTGTAAAATGTTATGAACATCTATCCATATTTCTTCAGGCAATCTGCCTACCAGATCTCATCCCTTGAATCTATTTTTGTGTATATGCACATGCTAATGCACACGTATGTGACAGTATACACACTTCAGAATTCACACAGTTAAGAGTGAACAAAGATAATTCTTAAGCCTTTAACCTGAACAGTTGTGGGACAGGTTGTGAAGTGAGTAGAAAACCAAAAGATACTAGCATCACAGCATCCAAAAAAAATCAATGCATTTTGGGGATCTAATATTTCCCAAACTATGGAGATTAAAGAAATTTAAAAAGAAGTTAGTGTTGGTTGGAGATAAAGGTTACTGCAGACCTTGGCATAAAAAAGAAAAAAATAAATCTTCAAGAAATGTTGGAGACAATGACCTCTGCTTTCATTTGCCTTGTAAAAGGTACTTGTAGTTAAGTTTGGAGGGGGAATGAATAAAATTAAAAGTGCATATTAGAAAGAAAATTTAAAAGTGATTATTTGAGCATCTTTTTTTAAAGAATTTAGGAAAAATAAAAAAGAAAACAAGCCTAAAGAAAACAGAGGAAGAAATGAAAAGAACAGAAATTAAAGAAATCAAAAGATAATTTGCAGCAGAAAGAATAAACAATGGTAAAAGTTGTTCTTTAAAGCTAAAACATTGATAAATTTATAGTGAGGTTGATAAAAAAAAGAAGGAAAAAATGATCAGTATTAGGAATGAAAAATGAAAATATATTGCATGCTAAGTTGCTTCAGTCATGTCTGACTCTTTGCGACCCATTGGACTGTAGCCCGCCAGACTCCTCTATCTTTGGGATACTCAAAGCAAAAATATTGAAGTGGGTTTCCATGCCCTCCTATAGGGAATCTTCCTGATCTGGAGACTGAACTTACATCTTCTGTGTCTCCTACATTGGCAATCAGGGTTCTTTACCACTCTATTCACCTGGGAAGCCTGAAAATATATTGCAGATACTAAAAAAGGAGGGTATTTTAAACACATCTGTGTTGTAAACTTGAACATTTTGATGAAATGAGGAATTTATACATGTAAGTATAGAAAAATTAATGTTAAAGAAATCTAATAACTGAAAGTTCAGTTCAGTTCAGTTGCTCAGTCATGTCCGACTCTTTGCAACCCCATGAATCGCAGCACCCCAGGCCTTCCTGTTCATCACCATCTCCCGGAGTTCACTCAGACTCACGTCCATCGAGTCCGTGATGCCATCCAGCCATCTCATCCTCTGTTGTCCCCTTCTCCTCCTGCCCCCAATCTCTCCAAGCATCAAAGTCTTTTCCAATGAGTCAACTCTTCGCATGACGTGGCCAAAGTATTGGAGTTTCAGCTTTAGCATCATTCCTTCCAAAGAAATCCCAGGGCTGATCTCCTGCAGAATGGGCTGATTGGATCTCCTTGCAGTCCAAGGGACTCTCAAGAGTCTTTTCCAACACCACAGTTCAAAAGCATCAATTTTTCAGTGCTCAGCCTTCTTCACAGTCCAACTCTCACATCCATACATGACTACTGGAAAAACCATAGCCTTGACTAGGCGGACCTTAGTCGGCAAAGTAATGTCTCTGCTTTTGAATGTGCTATCTAGGTTGGTCATAACTTTCCTTCCAAGGAGTAAGCGTCTTTCAATTTCATGGCTGCAGTCACCATCTTCAGTGATTCTGGAGCCCCTCAAAATAAACTCTGATACTGTTTCCACTGTTTTCCCATCTATTTCCCATGAAGTGATGGGACTGGATGCCATGATCTTCGTTTTCTGAATGTTGAGCTTTAAGCCAACTTTTTCACTCTCCACTTTCACTTTCATCAAGAGACTTTTTTAGTAATTGAAAACTAATGAGCAAATAAAACTTTACAGATGGTGAAATATGAAAACTGTCTTACTGAGCTTAGGAACATAACAAACAGACACAATTTCACTGCTTTAATCATAACTCTATTCAGTCTTATTTAGTATAGTTATAAATAAACAACCATCACTCTTTAGTGGAAGGACTAAAACTTTCAGTAATATAGGTTAAATGATTGTCTACACAGAAATTACAAAACAATTCACAAATAAATTATAAGAAACAATAGGAGAATTTTGCAATATTTCAGGTCCAAGTCCAATAGCCACAAATGTATTCTGAAAACCAGAAACAAAGATACAACCATGGAAATGTTAGAAATTCACACAGCTGAGTAGATGTTGTAAACACTTCAGCCAGAGGAAAGCAACAGATGCTGAGTCAAAGCAAATGGAGATGAAGCTCTGAGCTAGTGGGGCCACCATTTTTCAAACCAAGGAAAGTAATGCAGCTGCCAGAAGCCAAGAATCAGTCAAGGCTTAGGCAAACTTCTCAGGAGAGGGATCATCTCCTAAGCAGCCCATTTAAAATTTTCTCAGAATTATTCAGAGATGGTTCTTAACTCTAGTGTAGTTGCCAATAATGAAGATTTTATCATCTCTTGCCTACAGACAGCCTGGAAGGCTATGGTCCATGGTGTTACAAAGAGTTGGATACAACTGAGCATGAAAGCATGCATATCAAATGCATTAAGATGCCTTTATTGTAAGATGAGGCACTCCATTATTGTATGCACTAATAATAGTGATAAATGCTAATCAAGCAGTGACACAATATTTTATTTTCAAATTCTGTTGAAATTTGGAATTTCAAATTTAGAATTCTGTTATTTATTCATTGAAAGTGTTCTCTTAGACTTATTTGGTCACAGATTTTAAAATATATAAATTTATTTATTTTAATTGGAGGTTAATTACTTTACAATATTGTAGTGGTTTTTGCCATACATCAATGTGAACCAGTCATGGGTGTGCATGTGTTCCCCCATCCTGAACACCCCTCCCAGTTCCCTCCCCACCCCATCTCTCTGGGTTGTTCTAGAGCACTGGCTGTGAGTGCCCTACTTCATGCATCAAACTTGCACTGGTCACCTACATTACATATGGTAATATACATATTTCAATGCTATTCTCTAAACTCATCCCTCCTCACCTTCTCCCACATAGTCCAAAAACCTGTTATTTACTTCTGCATCTCTTTTGCTGTCTTGTATCATTTGTTGTCTTGTCGTTGTTACTCTCTTTCTAAATTCCATATATATGCATTGGTATTATATATGCATTACTGTATTGATGATTCTCTTTCTGGTTTACCTCACTCTGTATAGTAGGCTCCAGTTTCTTCTACCTCATTAGAACTGACTCAAATGAGTGCTTTTTATAGCTGAGTAATATTTCATTACTCAGGATTGCACTTTGCTGGAGCAGCCATGAAGAGATACCCCATGTTCAACGTAAGAGAAACCCAACTAAGGTAGGTGGTAGGTGTTGCAAGAGGGCATGTGTTGCAAAAGGGCATCAGAGGGCAGACACACTGAAACCATACTCACAGAAAACTAGTCAATCTAATCACACTAGGATCACAGCCTTGTCTAACTCAATGAAACTAAGCCAGGCCCATGGGGCCACCCAAGATGGGTGGGTCATGGTGGAGAGGTCTGACAGAATGTGGTCCACTGGAGAAGGGAATGGCAAACCACTTCAGTATTCTTGCCTTGAGAACCCCATGAACAGCATGAAAAGGCAAAATGATAGGATACTGAAAGAGGAACTACCCAGGTGATTAGGTGCCCAACACGCTACCAGAGATCAGTGAAGAAATAACTCCAGGAAGAATGAAGGGATGGAGCCAAAGCAAAAACAATACCCAGCTGTGGATGTGACTGATGATAGAAGCAAGGTCCAATGGTGTAAAGAGCAATATTGCACAGGAACCTGGAATGTCATGTTCATGAATCAAGGCAAATTGGAAGTGGTCAAACAGGAGATGGCAAGAGTGAACATCGACATTCTAGGAATCAGTGAACTAAAATGGACTGGAATGGGTGAATTTAACTCAGATGACCTTTATATCTACTATTGTGGGCAGGAATCCCTTAGAAGAAACGGAGTAGCCATCATCAACAAAAGAGTCCGAAATGCAGTACTTGGATGCAATCTCAAAAGTGACAGAATGATCTCTGTTCGTTTCCAAGGCAAACCATTCAATATCACAGTAATCCAAGTCTATGCCCCAACCAGTAACGCTGAAGAAGCTGAAGTTAAGCAGTTCTATGAAGACCTACAAAACCTTTTAGGACTAACACCCAAAAAAGATGTCCCTTTTCATTATAGGAAATGGAATGCAAAAGTAGTTAGGGTGCAGCTTGCTTGGGGCAGGTGCATGGGGATGACCCAGAGAGATGTTGTGGGGAGGGAGGTGGGAGGGGGGTTCATGTTTGGGAACGCATGTAAGAATTAAAGATTTTAAAATTAAAAAAAAAATAAAAAAATTAAAAAAAAATAATAAAAAAAAAAAATTAAAAAAAAAAAAAAAAAAGAAAGAAACACCTGGAATAACAGACAAATTTGGCCTTGGAATACGGAATGAAGCAGGGTAAAGACTAATAGAGATTTGCCAGGAAAATGCACTGGTCATAGCAAACACCCTCTTCCAACAACAGAAGAGAAGACTCTACACATGGACATCACCAGATGGTCAACACCGAAATCAGATTGATTATATTCTTTGCAGCCAAAGATGGAGAAGCTCTATACAGTCAACAAAACAAGACCATGAGCTGACTGTGGCTCAGATCCTTATCACCAAATTCACTTAAATTGAAGAAAGTAGGGAAAACCACTAGACCATTCAAGTATGACCTAAATCAAATCCCTCATGATTATACATACAGTGGAAGTGAGAAAACATTGATTTAAGTGACTAGATCTGATAGATGGGATTCCTGATTAATTATGGAAGGAGGTTCGTGACATTGTACAGGAGACAGGGATCAAGACCATCCCCATGAAAAAGAAATGCAAAAGAGAAAAATGGCTATCTGAGGAGGCCTTGCAAATAGCTGTGAAAAGAAGAGAAGTGAAAAGCAAAGGAGAAAAGGAAAGATACAAGCATCTGAATGCAGAGTTCCAAAGAATACCAAGAAGAGATAAGAAAGCCTTCCTCAATGATCAATGCAAAGAAATAGAGGACAAGAACAGGATGGGAAAGACTAGAGATCTCTTCAAGAAAATTAGAGATACCAAGGGAACATTTCATGCAAAGATGGGCTTGATAAAGGACAGAAATGGTATGGACCTAACAGAAGCAGAAGATATTAAGAAGAGGTGGCAATAATACATAGAAATATACAAAAAAGATCTTCATGACCCAGATAATCACGATGGTGTGATCAATCACCTAGAGCCAGACATCCTGGAATGTGAAGTCAAGTGGGCCTTAGAAAGCACCACTATGAACAAAGCTAGTGGAGGTGATGGAATTCCAATTGAGCTATTTCAAATCCTGAAAGATGATGCTGTGAAAGTGCTGCACTCTATATACCACCACATTTGGAAAACTCAGCAGCGGACGCAGGACTGGACAAGGTCAGTTTTCATTACAATCTCAAAGAAAGGCAATGCCAAAGAATGCTCAAACTACCGCACAATTGCACTCATCTCACATGCTAGTAAAGTAATGCTCATAATCCTCCAAGCCAGGCTTCAGCAATAAGTGAACTGTGAACTTCCAGATGTTCGAGCTGGTTTTAGAAAACGCAGAACCAGAATTGCCAACATCTGCTGGATCATGGAAAAAGCAAGAGAGTTCCAGAAAAAAAACAACTATTGCTGCTTTATTGACTATGCCAAAGCATTTGACTGTGTGGATCACAATTAACTGTGGAAAATTCTGGAAGAGATGGGAATACCAGACCACCTAAACTGCCTCTTGAGACATTTGTATGCAGGTCAGGAAGCAACAGTTAGAACTGGACATGGAACAACAGACTGGTTCCAAATAGGAAGAGGAGTACATCAAGGCTGTATATTGTCACCCTGCTTATTTAACTTCTATGTAGAGGACATCGTGAGAAATGCTGGGCTGGAAGAAGCACAAGCTGGAATCAAGATTGCCGGGACAAATATCAATAACCTCAGATATGCAGATGACACCACCCTTATGGCAGAAAGAGAAGAGGAACTAAAAAGCCTGTTGATGAAAGTGGAAGAGGAGAGTGAAAAAGTTGGCCTAAAGCTCAACATTCAGAAAACGAAGAGCATGGCATCTGGTCCCATCATTTCATGGGAAATAGATGGGGAAACAGTGGAAACAGTGGCAGACTTTATTTTTTGGGGCCCCCAAATCACTGCAGATGGTGACTGCAGCCATGAAATTAAAAGATGCTTACTCCTTGGAAGAAAAGTTATGACCAACTGAGATAGCATATTGAAAAGCAAAGACATTACTTTGCCAACAAAAGTCCATCTAGTCAAGGCTATGTTTTTTTCCCAGAGGTCATGTATGGGTGTGAGAGTTGCACTGTGAAGAAAGCTGAGCACTGAAGAATTAATGCTTTTGAACTGTGGTGTTGGAGAAGACTCTTGAGAGTTCCTTGGACTGCAAGGAGATCCAACCAGTCCATTTTTAGGAGATCAGCCCTGGGATTTCTTTGGAAGGAATGATGCTAAAGCTGGAACTCCAGTACTTTGGCCACCTCATGTGAAGAGTTGACTCATTGGAAAAGACTCTGATGCTAGGAGTGATTGGGGGTAGGAAGAGTAGGGCAATAGAGGATGAGATGCCTGGATGGTATCACTGACTCGATTGACGTGAGTCTGAGTGAATTCAGGGAGTTGGTCATGGACAGGGATGTGATTCATGCGGTCGCCAAGAGTCGGACACGGGTGAGTGACTGAACTGAACTGAACTTAATATTCCATTGTGTATATGTACCACAACTTGCTTATTCATTCGTCTGCCGATGGATGTTTAGCTTGTTTCCATATCCTAGCTATTGTAAACAGTTTTTCACAGATTTTTGAAAAAAATATATCACACTTGTCCATATCTGAAACTAAAAAATATAAGGAATGAAAATTGGTAAGTATTCCTAAAAGTTGCTCACATTTGGAGACTAACTTTTTGTATCAGCATTCAACTTGGCAATGTCCTCTGTGTTTCTGCAGATGGTATCATAACATGGGGCTTTTCTGCTGGCTGAGATGGTAAAGACTCTCTGCAATTCAGGACACCTGGGTTTGAACCCTGGGTTGGGAAAATATCCTGGTGGAGAGCATGGCAACCTACTCCAGTAATCTTGCCTGGAGAATTCTATGGACGGATGAGCCTTGCAGATTACAGTCCAAGGGGTGGCAAAGTTTCAGACATGACTGTGACTAATAGTTTTACCTTTCATTATAACATATTCTATTAAGAACACTGTGAGGAAAAAAAAAAAAGTGTTAGTCTCTCAGTTGTGTCCTACTCTTTGCGACGCCATGGACTGTAGCCTGCCAGGCTCCACTGTCCATGGGATTCTCCAGGCAAGAATACTGGTTTGGGTTGCCATTCTCTGCTCCAGGTAATCTTATGGACCCAGGAATGGAACCCAGGTCTCCTGCATTACAAGCAGATTCTTCACCATCTGAGACACTATGGAACATAAGGAGCTAATCAATATTATGAAGGTAAAAAGTAGCCTGAAGTGTCACACAAACTTAAATTTATTAATTAAAGATATCATTTTTTTAAAAATTCTGTTTTATCTTACGGATAGGTTTCTCAATCTTGGTACTCCTGACATTGTGAACTACTTTTATGCTTGTTATAGGGACCATCCTATGCCTTGTATTATGTTTAGGAGCATCCTCTGCCTTGATTCACTGGATGCCAGCAGCACCCCACCACAAGCTATAACAACTTTGAGAGACTGTCCAGACATTGTCCTCTGGACAACAAAATCACCCCCAGTTGAAAATCATTATCTTAGAGTAAAATCTCTGATGCAAAATGTTTTATTTTGCACCAGAGATATGAATAGAAAAAGTGCTGTAGTTTTCCTTAAAAGCACTTTGAGGTTTTCTTCCAAGTTACTAACATACAACTTTTGAGACTGATATTTTCTACTCGACTAATATATAGTTCTATTCTATCTTGACTGACTCATGTATCATGAGATATTAAATAGCTTTGTTCAAAATCAGCATCAGATTTCTGACTAATTGATGTTTTCTGTCTTAATGATCATTTTACATGACTGATAAGTACATTAGTCATATCAGCCCTTGTGTGCATGCTAAGTCACTTCAGTCATGTCTGACTCTTTGTGACCCCATGAACTGTAGCCCATCAGGCTCCTCTCTCCATGGAATTCTCCGGGCAAGAATACTGAAATGAGTTGCTATTCCCTACACCAGGGGATCTTCCTGACTCAGGGATCAAACTTGGGTGTCTTGCATTGCAGGCAGTTTCCTTACCATTTGAGCCACAAGGGAAGTCCTCACCTAGGAACAAATTCTTGGTGTGTAACTCTTCCAATCAAAGCTCACAGGCAATAGGTAAAGTGCAATGGTATCTGCTGACATTTGCTGATTAAAATTGAAATTTTGCAGGTTTAAATTTAATTTCATGTAACTTTGACTGTGTGGATCACAACAAACTGTGATAAATTCTTAAAGAAATGAGAATACCAGACCACCTGACCTGCCTCCTGAGAAATCTGTATGCAGGTCAAGAAGCAACAGTTAGAACTGGACATGGAACAACAGGCTGGTTCCAAATCAGGAAAGGAGTACATCAAGGCTGTATATTGTCACCCTTCTTATTTAACTTTATATGCAGATTATATCATGTGAAATGCCATGCTGGTTGAAGCACAAGCTGGAATCAAGATTGTCAGGAGAAATATCAATAACCTTGGATATGCAGATGACACTACCCTTATGGCAGAAAGTGAAGAAGAACCAAAGAGCCTCTTGATGAAATTGAAAGAGGAGAGTGAAAAAGTTGGCTTAAAACTCGACATTCAAAAAATGAAGATCATGGCATCTGGTCCCATCACTTCATGGCAAATAGATGGGGAAACATTGGAAACGGTGACAGACATTATTATCTTGGGCTCCAGAATCACTGAAGATGGTGACTGAAGCCATGAAATTAAAAGATGCTAGCTCCTTGAAAGGAAACTTATGGCCAACCGAGACAGCATATTAAAAAGCAGAAACATTACTTTGTCAACAAAGGCCCATCTAGCTAAATCTATGGTATTTCCAGTAGTCATGTATGGATGTGAGAGTTGGACTTTAAAGAAAACTGAATGCCGAAGAATTGATGCTTTTGAACTGCGATGTTGGAGAAGACACTTAAGAGTCCCTTGGACTGCAAGGTGATCCAACCAGTCCATCCTAAAGGAAATCAGTCCTGAATATCTATTGGAAGGACTGATGCTGAAGCTAAAACTCTAATACTTTGGCCACCTTATGGGAAAAACTGGCTCATTGGAAAAGACCCTGATGCTGGGAAACATTGAAGGTGGGAGGAGAAGGGGATGACAGAGGATGAGATGGTTACATGGCATCACTGAATCAATGGGCATGAGTTTGGGTAAACTCCGAGAGTTGGTGATGGACAAGGAAGCCCGGTGTGCTGCAGTACATAGGGT
Source organism: Capra hircus (assembly GCF_001704415.2). Taxonomy (NCBI): domain Eukaryota; kingdom Metazoa; phylum Chordata; class Mammalia; order Artiodactyla; family Bovidae; genus Capra; species Capra hircus. The sequence goes on from NC_030819.1 coordinate 87,240,027, forward strand.
CACAGAGGCAGACAAGACTGAGCGACTGAACTGAACTGAACTTATTCGAGATATTTATTTCAGTTTTCTGCTAATAAATTCACAATTCTCTTGACATTTTCCCAATTTTCTTCTATTAATGAAGAGGAAAAACTGGGAGTTATTTTGTCATTTGCATTTATATCTAAGTAGCTCCAGATAATTGCAATAATAAAAATGTTATAAGGACTTAAATTTCTCTACAGATTTTTAAAGGCCAGAAGTAAAATGGAAAAATAATACTGAGTCTGGACATTAACTGTCTTGTCAATGTGGAAAGCTCTGGGATGCTAGAATATCTAAGCAATGCATATGTATTTAAGTATTAAAAATCCTGGACTTTCCTCAGTTGCATGGCTACTTGAGAAACTGTGGAATTCTGGGATGACTAGTCTCTTCAATCAGAGACATCTTCGGTGAGAGAATAAAGAGCATTGTGAGGAATACAGGATTAAAATACCTGAAGTACAAGAAGAAATGATGGCTATCTGCCCAGAATCAAAAGATTTGAATCACAAGAAGGAATGATGATTGTTGGCTCTAAAGAAGGAGAGCCACAATGAGCCTATCCTTCCAGAAGAGGGTTGAGATGTCTAATACCGTGTTTGTTCAGAAAATAAAGTTTGTAATTAACAGAGTAGAGCACTAAGAGGTGCCAATCAGCTCTGCTCTAACCCAGCTTCAAGCAATCCCTAATCAATTATTTAATGTAAGTGTCTTAAAATAACTGAAAGATTAAGATTATCTTCTGGGTTTGTAACACTAAGGGATTGAATGAACTCTTTTCCATCTTACTAATGCAAAAGAAGTCAGTGTTAGAAATAATGGAAGAAGAGGCAAAATGTCCCCAAGGGTATAGAATATATGGCATTGGCTCTCGCCCAGGAAAAGGAAGGGCACTTGTGATGTCTGAAAGGATTTACTTGGGATGGAGCAAGAACTCAAATATGGTTCAAATTAAGAGCATTCTAACTTCATCTTCCCTTATGGCAGAAAGTGAAGAGGAACTAAAAAGCCTCTTGATGAAAGTGAAAGAGGAAATCGAAAAAGTCGGCTTAAAGCTCAACATTCAAAAAACTAAGATCATGACATCCGGTCCCATCACTCCATGGGAAATAGATGAGGAAACAGTGGAAACTGTGTCAGACTTTATTTTGGGGGGCTCCAAAATCACTGCAGATGGTGATTGCAGCCAGGAAATTAAAAGATGCTTACTCCTTGGAAGAAAAGTTACGACCAACCTAGATAGCTCATTCAAAAGCAGAGACATTACTTTGCCGACTAAGGTCCGTCTAGTCAAGGCTATGATTTTTCCTTGGTCATGTATGGATGTGAGAGTTGGACTGTGAAGAAGGCTGAGCGCCAAAGAATTGATGCTTTTGAACCGTGGTGTTGGAGAAGACTCCTGAGAGTCCCATGGACTGCAAGGAGATTCAACCAGTCCATTCTGAAGGAGATCAACCCTGGGATTTCTTTGGAAGGAATGATGCTAAAGCTGAAGCGCCAGTACTTTGGCCACCTCATGCGAAGAGTTGACTCATTGGAAGAGACTCTGATGCTTGGAAGGAATGGGGGCAGGAGGAGAAGGGGACGACCGAGGATGAGATGGCTGGATGGCATCACAAACTCGAACTTGACTCTGAGTGAACTCCAGGAGATGGTGATGGACAGGGAGGCCTGGCGTGCTGTGATTCATGGGGTCTCAAAGAGTCGGACACAGCTGAGCGACTGAACTGAACTGAACTTCAGCTTCACACTGTCTGGAGAATTAGAAACAACTTTTACCTTTTTCTAGAAATAGTGTATTTGTGTGTATGTGTATGCTTAGTCACTCAGTCATGTCCAACTCTTTGTGACTATATGGACTGTAACCCACCAGGCCTCTTTGTCCATGGGATTCTGCAAGCAAGAATACTGGAGTGGGTCCCCATGCCCTCCTCCAAGGGATTGTCCCAATCCAGCAATTGAACCCAAGTCTCGCGCATTGCAGGCAGATTCTTTACCATCTGTGTCATTTTATTTGAGAACATTTATCTCTCCTTAAGTAAGTAAGTAAGTAAAGTCACTCAGTCGTGTCCTACTCTTTGTGACCCCGTGGACTGTAGCCTACCAGGTTCCTCCCTCCATGGGATTCTCCAGGCAAGAGTACTGGAGTGGGTTGCCATTGCCTTCTCCAGGGGATTGAACCCGGGATCGAACCCGGGTCTCCTGCATTCCCTGGTCTCTTGCATTCCAGGCAGACGCTTTAACCTCTGAGCCACCAGGGAAGCCTCCTTAGAAAGTATATTTCTTTTCTACATGATAAAATAATATATATTTTACATTAACATTTTAATATATTGATATTTTAATAATGTTGGCCATTATTAAATGCAAAAAAGGCAAATTTGTTGTCTGAGGAGGCCTTAAAAGTAGCTATAAAAAGAGAAGTGAAAGGCAAAAGACAAGAGCAAAGGTATACCTATTTGAATGCAGAGTTCCAAAGAATAGCAAGGAGAGATAAGAAAGCATTTCTCACAGGTCAATGCAAAATAGAGGAAAACAATAAAATGGGAAAGACTAGAGATCACTTCAAGAAAATTAGATATCCCAAGGGAACATTTCTTGCAAAGATAGGCACAATAAAGGACAGAAATAGTATGGACCTAACAGAAGCAGAAGATATTAAGAAGAGGTGGCAAGAATATACAGACGAACTATACAAAAATGATCTTCATGACCCTGATAATTACTGGTGTGATCACTCAGCTAGAGCCTGACATCCTGGAATGGGAAGTCAAGTGGGCCTTAGGAAGCATCAATATGAACAAAGCTAGTGGAGGTGATGGAATTCCAGTTGAGCTATTTCAAATCCTAAAAGATGATGCTGGAAAGTGCTGCACTCAATATGCCAACAAATTTGGAAAACTCAGCAGTGGCCACAGGACAGGGAACAGTCGGTTTTCATTTCAATCCCAAAGAAAGACAATGCCGAAGAATGCTCGAACTACTGCACAATTGCACTCATCTCACACACCAGCAAATTAATCTTCAAAATTCTCCAAGCCAAGTTTCAACAGTGAACTGTGAAATTCCAGATGTTCAAGCTGGATTTAGAAAAGGAAGAGGAACCAGAGATTAAATTGCCAACATCTGCTGGATCATCAAAAAAGCAAGAGAGTTCCAGAAAAACATATATTTCTGCTTTATTGACTATGTCAAAGAATTTGACTGTGTGGACCACAACTAACTGGAATTTTTTAAATAAATGGGACTTCCAGACCACCTGACCTGCCTCTTGAGAAGCCTGTATGCAGATCAAGAAGTAACAGTTAGAACTGGACAGTTAGAACTGGACATGGAACAACAGACTGGTTCCAAGGCAGGAAAGGAGTACATCAAGGCTGTATATTGTCACCCTTGCTCCTTGGAAGAAAAATTATGACCAAGCTAGACAGCATATTACAAAGCAGAAACATTACTTTGCCAACAAAGGTCCGTCTAATCAAAGCTATGGTTTTTCCAATATAGTGTATGGATGTGAAAGTTGGACTATAAAGAAAGCTGAGCGCCAAAGAATTGGTGCTTTTGAACTGTGGGGTGGGAGAAGATTCTTGAGAGTCCTTCAGACTGCATGGAGATCCAACCAGTCCATCCTAAAGGCAATCAGTCCTGAATATTTGTTGGAAGGACTGATACTGAAGCTGAAATTCCAATACTTCAGCCACCTGTTGTGAAGAACTGACTCATTTGAAAAGACCCTGATGCTGGGAAAGATTGAAGGCATGAGAAGAGGGGGAGGGCAGAGGATGAGATGGTTTGATGGCATCACTGACTCAACAGACATGAGTTTGAGTAAACTCCTAGAGTTGGTGATGGACAGGAAGGCCTGGCATGCTGCAGTCCATGGGGTGGCAAACAGTCGGACACAACTAAGTGACTGAACTGAACTGAGCAAACGATCAATTTCTGATCTACTTTACGTGCTGTGGAAATGAACTTAGTCAGCTTCTTGACATTGTAAACTAGGTATCTTGCTCTCTCTATATATATATATGTTTGTATTAAAAAAGCTAATTTTGGTCCTTCAACCTGAAGGCACCATTTTGACAGTCAGTATTCAGCAGATTTTGTTTTAATATCTGACTTAATAATTTAGGGGACTTGAATATTCATACACTTCTCACAAAGCTTATTCACAGTAAATGTGAGCTCAAGACATTGTTTCCATACAGATTATTCCTCTGGAACACTGTTTGAACCAAAATAATTTAAAAATCTGCTCTTTTAATTTTAACATCACTGTAATATAATAATATTATGTGAAAAGATATTGGTAAAGACTAAGGAAATTATGCTTTAATAGAAAACTTAGACAGTCATAAGATAAATATTTTAGATGAGGTGTAAGGAATTCATTCCACTCTTCAATTTAATTTGCTCCCCAGTATTAATTTGCCAGGGTTTAATTACACATGTAATTTAAAAAGTAAAATTTTATGAATATAAAATTAAATTGAAGTATGTATCTTTTTACTTCTATAAATGACTTAGTGAAATGTACATTTTATTTTACTTCAATCATTGCATTTTTCTGGAAATATTTTCGTATAACATTAATAGATTGTAGTCTGGCTTTAAGTTTTCTCCACCTTAGCAGACTAGAAGGTTAAATATCCTGTCTCTTATTTCCTAAAGATAATCAGAGAATAAAGCAACATGAAATTTTTCAGGTACATTGCTTCTTCTTCTTTTTTTAAAAGTAGGAATTCTAATGAATCCACTGAGAGGCTGTATTGAATCAGTGATCAAAACCAATGATAAATAGAAATATGGAAACGTTTTCCCTGCTTGTTATGCACTTTTGTACAAAAGATATCAAATTAATCTATATTGATGACTAGCATGTTGCTTACTCATCTTGTTAGTCTTTAAACATATCCTTATACTTTATAGATGCTAACATTTTCTCTCAGATTTTTTAAATGTGGTAATGCTGTGTAATTTTAAAAAATTGACAAATTGTGCCAGATTTTAAAAATGCTATACAATTTTCTGAATATTGATCTGAGTAGTGAATACAAATGCTTATAGACTGTCAGAGCTAATTCCACAAAGAGTTTCTGTGGAAGAGCTCTAGGTTATTTCATATTTAAAAATAATTTTCTATCTCTTTGAATTTCAGACTACTATTTTTTGGACCAAATATTTACCTATTAATTTTGACCACCATAGATTATTTTCTAGCTTCATCATTCTTTTATATTGATTAGTCATTTTTTTTCTAACTTCATCAGTTGCTTATATTGATTAGTTAATATTTTGCTTAAAGAGGCATTTTTCAATTAATTAATTAAGTAATATCTCTATGGACTCATACATTCTTATTTTATCCCATAAATTTGGATGCACTATATTTTTGTATTTGCTGGCATACTGAGTGCAGCACTTTCAGAGCTTCATCTTTCAGGATTTGAAATAGATCAACTGGAATTCCATCACCTCCACTAGCTCTGTTCGTAGTGATGCTTTCTAAGGCCCACTTGTTGTTTATAATAGCCGCTCTACGCTTCCATGTCCTCTATGCAAAGAAATAGAGGAAAACAACAAGTCGTCCTTATAAACAGTGCTTCTTTACAGTGACTGAAGCTAAAAGCTACTCACCTCTTGTACTAATTATTTTATTTTGCTTCTCAGCAAATTTGTGAAGACTAGGCATGAAGCTAGGAAAATGGTTACAAACTCATAGTTATCAAAATATTTCATTTGGTAAACAATGATTTTAGATTGAAAATCATCTGATTGCAAACATAAGCCCTTCCACAAATTTATTACATTTAGTTAAGATATTTTCACATCAATCTGTAAAGCTCAAATAAAAAATTAATTGAAATTCTCTCTAGAGTCTTCAGTTTGGCCAGTTATTATTACTAATTTATCCATTCTTAAAAACTGAGGATGATGACTGAGGTCCTAAAATATAAGCAGTCTAATATTCTTGTATAATACATTTTCTTTTTTATTGTGATAAAAATGATATATAATATCATATCAATTTTAGGTGTACGACACAATTACTTGATATTTGTATACACTGAGAAGTAACCACTACTAGGAGTTTCAATCAGTTCAGTCACTCAGTCGTGTACAACTCTTTGTGACTGCATGGATTGCAGCACACCAGGGCTCCCTTTCCATCACCAACTCCCGGAGCTTACTCTAACTCATGTTCATTGAGTAGGTGATACCATCCAACCACCTCATCCTCTGTCAACCCCTTTTCCTCCGGCATTCAATCTTTCCCAGCATCAGGGTCTTTTCAAATGAACCAGCTCTTTGCACTAGGTGGCCCAAGTATTGGAGTTTCAGCTTCAATATTATGCCTTCTAATGAATATTCAGGACTGATTTCCTTTACAATGGATGAGTTGGATCTCCTTGCAGTCCAAGGAATTCTCAAGAGTCTTCTCCAACACCACAGTTCAAAAGTATCAATTCTCTGCACTCAGCTTTCTTTATAGTCCAACTCTCATATCCATACATGACTCCTGGGAAAATCATAGCCTTGACTAGATGGACCTTTGTTGGCCAAGTAATGTCTCTGCTTTTTAATATGATGTCAAAGTTGGTCATAACTTTCCTTCCAAGGAGTAAGCGTCTTTTAATTTCATGGCTGCAATCACCATCTGCAGTGATTTTGGAGTCCCCCCCAAAATAAAGTCTGACACTGTTTCCACTGTTTCCCTATTTCCCATGAAGTGATGGGACCAGATGCCATGATCTTCGTTTTCTGAATGTTGAGCTTTAAGCCAACTTTTTCGCTCTCCACTTTCACTTTCATCAAGAGGCTTTTTAGTTCCTCTTCACTTTTTGCCATAAGGGTGGTGTTACCTGCATATGTGAGGTTATTGATATTTCTCCCAGTGATCTTAATTCCAGCTTGTGCTTCATCCAGCCTGGCACTTAGCATAATGTACTCTACATACAAGTTTAATAAACAGGGTGACAATATACAGCCTTGATGTACTCCTTTCCCAATTTGGAGCTAGTTCATTGTTCCATGTCTGGTTCTAACTGTTGCTTCTTGCCCTGCATGCAGGTTTCTCAGGAGGCAGGTAAGGTGACCTGGTATTCTGATCTCTTTAAGAATTTTTTACAATTTGCTGTGATCCACACAGTCAAAGTCTTTAATAGTCAATGAAGTGTAAGTAGATGTTTTTCTGGAACTCTCTTGCTTTTTCTATGATCTAGTAGATGTTGGCAATTTGATCTCTGGTTCCTTTGCCATTTCTGAATTCAGCTTGAAGGTCTGGAAGTTCTCAGTTCACATTCTGTTGAAACATCACTTGGAGAATTTTGAGCATTACTTTGCTAGCATGTAAGATGAGTGCAATTGTGTGGTAGTTTCAGTCTTCTTTGGAATTGCCTTTCTTTGGGATTGGAATGAAAACTGACCTTTTCCAGTCCTGTGGCCATTGCTGAGTTTTCCAAATTTGCTGGTATATGGGTGCAGCACTTTCATGGCATCATTTTTAGGATTTGAAAAAGCTCAGCTGGAAATTCATTATCTCCACTAGCTTTGTCCATAGTGACTCTATCTAAGGCCCACTTGACTATAAGAAGTGATATATATAAGTGTGGTGTAATATCTGATAACCAGTTTAATGTGTGCTAAGTCACACCAGTCATATCTGACTCTTTGCAACCCCCTGGATTATAGCCCACCAGACTACTCTGTCCATGGAATTCTCCAGGAAAGAATACTGGAGTGGGTGGCTGTTCTTTTCTCCAGAGTATCTTCCCAACCCAGGGATTGAACCCATTTTACATCTCCTGCTTTGCCAAGTACGTTCTTTACCACTAGGACCACCTGGAAAGCCCAATCAGTGAATACATCATATTAATAGAAAAAAAGGTACAAATATCACATGATCATCTCTGTGCATACAGAACAGTCATTTGACAAAATTCAACATCTTTATGTGAAAAAAAAAATACTCCACAAACTAGAAGCAGTAGAGAATTTCCTCAATATGATAAATAATCTACTAAACCCTGCAGTCAACATTATATTTAATAATAAAGCAATGGATATTTTCCTCCAGAAATCAGGTACAAGATAAAGAAGACCTCTCTAGTCACTTATACTCAAATTTATACTGGAGGTTCTAGCAAGAGTAATTAGATAAGAAAAATAAATAAAATGTATCCAAATAGTAAAGAAAAAAACTAAAATTTTCTCCATTCACAGATGACATAATCTTGTATGTATAAAATCATAAGTAATTCACTAAAGCCATTTAGAATAAGTGAATTCAGCTATTGCAGTATACAAGATGAATATATAAAAACTGAATTGTATTTCTACACATTGCAGTGAACAAGTTGAAAATGAAATTTAAAATATACTTTTAATTACAATAAGCCTCAAAAATAGCAAAATATTTGGGAATAAATTTAACAGAAGGAGCACAAGACTTGTAGACTGAAAAATACTAATTAAAATAAAAATTTTACTAAGTTCTGAATAATCTTGTATCTCATGCTCATGGATTAGAAAACTTATTGCTAAGATGACAATATTCCCCAAACTGATCTAGTATTGAACAGCATACATTTCAAAATTCTAGCTACCATATTTTGGGCAGAAATTGACAAGCTAATTCTAAAATTCACATGGAAGCTCAAGTAACCCAAATAACTAGATTTAGCTTGGTGGAAAAAAAATAACAAAATTAGAATTTTTGCAATTCTTGATTTCAAAATTTACTGCCAAGCTACAGTAATTAATATAGTCATGTGGCAGTGGGACGAAGATAGACATATAGGTCAATGGAATTGGTCTAAGAGTCCAGAAATTAATCTTTATGTATTCAGTCTGTTGATTTTTACAAGGGTGCATATAATATAATGAATAATAAATTCTTTTCAACAAGTGGCTCTGGATAGCTGGTTATTAGCATATAAAAATTAAGCTGGATCCCTTCCTTATACCATACCAAAAGATAAAAACCTAAAATAAGAAAATAAACTTAATGTAGGAGCCTAAATTATTAATCTCAGAAGAAAATATATGAATAAATCTCTGTAACTAAATATTAGACAATGGTTTCTTAGATATGAAACCAAAAGTACAAGCAACAAAGGAAATCAAACTACATCAAAATGAAAAATTTTGTGTTGCAAATGATTCCTCCAAAAAAGTAATATACAATAATAAATATGTGGATAAACAAACTGTGTTATATCTGTTTGTGTTTGTGCTCAGTTGCTCAGTTGTGTCCAACTCTTGCGACCCCATAGACAGTAGCCTGCCAGGCTCCTCGGTCCATGGGATTCTTCAGGCAAGAAAACTTGGAGTGTGTTGCCATTTTCTTCTCCAGGATCTTCCCTAGCCAGGAATTAAACCCAGGTCTTCCTTCATTTAGGCAGATTCTTTACTGATTGAGTTACAAGGGAAACCCACTGAGCTATGAATGAAACCCAAGCTAAATCCATACAAAAGAATATTATTCAGTAATAAAAGGAATGGTATGTATCTAACAGAAGCAGAAGATATTAAGAAGAGGTGGCAAGAAATACACAGAGAACTATACTAAAAATGATCTTCATAACTCAGATAATCATGATGGTGTGATTACTCACTTAGAGCAGACATCCAGAAATGTGAACTCAAGTGGTCTTTAGGAAGCATCACTACAACCAAAGCTAGTGGAGGTGACGGAATTCCAGTTGAGCTATTTCAAATCCTAAAAGATGATGCTGTGAAAGTGCTGCCTCCAATATGCCAGCAAATTTGGAAAACTCAGCAGTGACCACAGGACTGGAAAATGTCAGTTTTCATTCCAATCCAAAGAAAGGCAATTCCAAGACAGATTCAAATTACCACACAGTTGCACTCAACTCATGTGCTAGTAAAGTAATGCTCAAAATTCTCCGAGTGAGGCTTCAACAGTATGTGAACTGAGGAACATCCAGATGTTTAAGCTGGATTTAGAGAAGGCAGAGGAACCAGAGATCAAATTGCCAACCAGAGATCAATTGCCAACATCTTTGAAAAAGCAAAAGAGTTCCAGAAAAACATCTATTCCTCCTTTATTGACTATGCCAAAGACTTTGACTGTGTGGATCACACCAAAAATGTGGAAAATTCTTAAAGAGATGGGAATACTAGACTACCTTACCTGCCTTCTGATAAAATCTGTATGCAGGTCAAGAAGCAACCTTTAGAACCAGACATGGAACATTGGACTACTTCCAAACTGGGAAAGGAGTGCATCAAGTCTGTCTGATGTCACCCTGCTTATTTAAGTTATATGAAGACTAGTTCATGGTAAATGCCAGGCTGGATGAAGCGGTAAGCTGGAATCAAGAATGCCCGGAGAAATATCAGTAACCTCATATATGCAGATGACACCACCCTTATGGAAGAAAGTGAAGAGGATCTGAAAAGCTGCTTGATGAATGTGAAAGAGGAGGGTGAACATTTCGGCTTAAAACTCAGTATCAGTAAGCAAAGATCATGGCATCTGGTCCCATCACTTCATGGCAAATAGATGGGGAAAACATTGGAAACAGTGACAGACTTTATTTTCTTGGGCTCCAAAATCACTGGAGATGTGACAGCAGCCATTAAAGACGCCTGCTCCTTAGAAGAAAAACTATGACAAACTTAAACAGCATATTAAAAAGCAGTGATGTTACTTTTCTGACAAATGTTCATATAGTCAAAGCTATGGTTTTTGCAGTAGTCCAGGTATGGATGTGAGTGTTGGCTCACAAAGAAAGCTGAGCCCTGAGGAATTGATGTTTTTGAACTGTGGTGTGGGAGAAGACTCTTGAGAATCCCTTGGACTGCAAAGGAGATCAAACCAGTCTATCCTAAAGGAAATCAGTCCTGAAAATTCACTGGAAGGGTTTGATGTTGAAGCTGAAGCTCCAATACTTTGGCCAACTGATGTGAATAACTGACTCCTTTGAAAAAAAACCCCGATGCTGGGAAAGATTGAATGCAGCAGGAGAAGGGGACAACAGAGGTTGAGATGGTTGGATGACATCACTGACTTGATAGACACAAATTTGAGTGAGGTCCAGGAGTAGTTGATGGAGAGGGAAGCCAGGCAAGCTGCAGTTCATGGGACTGCAAAGAGTCAGACACGACTGAGCCACTGAACTGACTGAATAAAATGAATGAGTTACTGATACATGTTACATCACACATGAAATTTGGAAGCATTATGCTAAGTGAATGAAGCCAATTAAAACAAATCACTTATTGTATGATTTCATTTATATGAAATGTCCAGATAAGGCAAATTAATGGAGATGAAAAGTAGATATTATTTCCAGGATTGGGGCAGGTATGGGGAGTGTCTATAATGGATACAAGATAATGGAGTGTTCTATGTCTCTATTTTGTTAATAGTTGCACTACTGAATTTCTACTTTCAATGGGTGAATTTTATGAGTTATATCTTAATAAAGATGTTACAAATGTCCTTTATAAATGCTTTAATATTTAAGGCTCATTTCTGTTAATTAAAAGAAGGTTATTCTTCAATTTTTTTTCAGTTCTATTGAGTTATAATTGACATATATCACTGTATAAGTTTACAGCATAATGAGTTGGCTTATAAGATCCTGAAATGATTACTGAAATAAGTTAACATCCATCATCTCACATGCTTTAAAAACAAAACAAAACAAAACAGTATGTTTTTCTCCTCTTGATGAGAACTCTAAGGATTTACCTTTTTAACGCCCTTGCTGCATATCATGTAGCTATGTTAGCTATAGCCATCATGTTGCATATTATATACCTGTTACTCACTTATCTAATATCTGAAAGTTTTTACATTTTGACCACCATCCTCCAATTTCTCTTCCCTCAGTTTCAACCTCTATTAACCACAAATCTGATCTCTTTTTCTGAATTTTTTTTTCATAAATGTATTTTTTTAATGATTCTACTTTGAGAAGATTGTAAAGCTAGTAGTCTGGCATATTCAGCTTGCAAAATACAACTACATTAGATTACATATTTCTCTTCAAACACTTTTATGTCTGAAAAAATTTTCAGATATTGCTAGTTCAGTAGAAGGGATTTGGCAAGGCAAATACATCATTGGTGAGAGTTATGGAAATGACTACTTTGAAATATAGCAAAAAAACATAATTTCACAGGATGCTATTCAAGCTCAACATCATTTTCATGCATAAGTATCTCTTTGATAGCTTCCACACATAGCTTCTTTTTGTTCAGACCACCCTACTGGCAAAAAGCAAAATCTGAGAACAAAATGATCAGTCCAGCATTTGTAAATTATAGGATAGATTAAAAAATAGTTTTTTGAAAGGATATATATGGGAACTCTTTATATTTCATAATTAACAGTTATGTCAGGTCTTGTAGCTCCACTAAAGCATGTAGATA